>NW_026694163.1:0-23299 GCF_021218885.2 Marmota monax
AGAAAAGCCTGTGCAAACAATTCACACATACAAACACACATATGCCTGAGCATAGCCTGTGCAAGCAAAGCACACATATAAACACACACACCCGAGCACAGCCTGTGCAAGCAGTTCACACATATAAACATGCACATGCCTGAGCACAGCCTGTGCAGGCAATGCACACATATAAGCACACATGCCTGTGCAAACAATGAACACATATAAACACACACACGCCTGAGCACAGCCTGTGCAAGCAGTGCACACATATAAGCACACACTTGCCTGAGCACAGCCTGTGCAAGCAATGCACGCATATAAGCACACATGCCTGTGAAAACAATGCACACATATAAACACACACACACTGCCTGAGCACAGCCTGTGCAAGCAATGCACACATATAAGCACACATGCCTGAGCACAGCCTGTGCAAACAATGCACACATATAAACACACTTGCCTGAGCACAGCCTGTGCAAACAATGCACACATATAAACGCACACACATACCTGAACACAGCCTGTGCAAGCAATGCACACATATAAATGCACACATACCTGAGCATAGCCTGTGCAAACAATGCACACATATAAACACACACATGCCTGAGCACAGCCTGTGCAAGCAATGCACATATATAAGCACACACACCTGAGCACAGCCTGTGCAAGCAATGCACACATATAAATGCACACACACGCTTGAACACAGTCTGTGCAAGCAATGCACACATATAAATGCACACATGCCTGAGCACAGCCTGTGCAAGCAGTGCACACATATAAACACACTTGCCTGAGCACAGCCTGTACAAGCAATGCACACATATAAATGCACACACACGCCTGAGCACAGCCTGTGCAAGCAATGCACACATATAAACACACATACCTGAGCATACACATGTTCATGTGCTGATGTGCACATACATGTATACACACTTGTGTGTGTGAATGTGTGTGCAGTGTGTCAGCATGCATATGTGTGCAGACAAGTACACCTATGTGCACATTTGTATGCAAGGTACATCCATGTACAGGCACACAAACGTAGCCAGTGTGACCTCCAATGCACACACACACAGACAGTGTCTAATTCTTGTGCTCATCATCTGAGACAAGCTTGAAATGCCATAAGTTGCCTAGGGAAAGCCTGTCTCAGTGTTGCAGTGCAGTGAAGCAGAATGTCCCCTGGTCCAGGAGATGTGGGACCATGTCCCAGTACAAGCCACTTGGCCTTGCTGGCCACCTCCTCCATCTTCCCGTTGAGCAGTGAGAGGGCTGCTGAGCCTGGAGATGGCCTGCAGTAGTCAAGCCCAGGCCTGCCCAGAGGCCAAGGGAAGAGGCTCAAGGTGGTTGGGAGTAGGTGCTGCCTGGTTCCAGATGAGTTCCATCCTTTCTGGAACTCCAGTCCCCAGCAGCAAGATGGAAGCATAGGCCCTATGGGCTGGCTTTGGTAAGGGCAACAGCTGGGAAAACCAGGAAAGGCCACGCAGTTGGGGACAGCTGCCCTTCACACTCAGACCTCAGGCACCCACCACATGCATGGGGCTCAGATGTGCCATGTGCATCACTCTGGTGCCCCCTCCCCTGGAGACACCCCCACATGCACGGGGTTCAGATGTGCCACATGCAGGCCTCTGGTGCCCGCTCCCCTGGAGACACTCACCACATGCATGGGGTTCAGATGTCCACATTCAGGTCTCTTGTGTCCCTCTCCCCTGGAGACACCTTTTGGACTTGAGCTCGTTTTGTGGCAAAGGCATCAACCATCCTGGCCCCATTGTGGCTGGTAGCCTACTGAATGGCCACAGGCTACTCTTCCCTTTCCCTAGGCCTCAGGGCTATGTTGGGCTACATGTTTGAGGAATTCACAGGCTTATGTCAGTATGAGGAAAAGCCTGGGCCCTCTGAGTGGGCAACAGATGCCAGCTCGTTCTCCTCCCCACAGCCCCTGTGGCGCTCAGGAGGGAGAGTAGGCTATCCTTGGGGTGCCTGCTGTCACACCCCAGCCCCTCGGGGCAGATGCTCTCACCCGTCTGGTAGCTGAGGAAACTGGACCTCCTAGCTGAGACAGGCTGCCCAGGGACACATGGCCAGTGCTCCTAAGCCCAGCAGGTGGCTGCACTGCAGTGCCATCAGGGAGTCAGCCCCAGGCACTGGCTTCTCTGTAACCCTTGCTATTCTGACTGTTTTCTTTGTAGTCACTGAGCAGGCGACTAAAGTCCCCAAGAAAACCGTCATCATGTAAGTGCAGGCGTGTTCCTAACCCGTCCTCGGACTGCAGTGCCCTGCATGCCACTAACCTTCCTGGGCCTTGCTGTGTGTCCTGGCCACTTGCAGTGGCTGCACTAACAGCCTTGCTCACTTCTGGCCACCAGTGCCTTGCAGATTTCTCACACAGCCGTGGCCTCAGGTCCCTCCACACGTCATGGCTCTCTTGCTCTGCACACATCACAATGGCTCACCAGAGTCGCACCACTAGGGTGGGGCTGGGACTGAGCCACTTCCTCAGAAGGCTAGAGACAGACTCTTATCCCTTGGTACCCCAGGTCTGGGACGGTATCATCCAACAGAACTTGCTGCAGTGGTGAGAGTATTCTCTCTACACTGTCCAGTGTGGCAGCCACTAGCCACGTGTGTCTGTTGAGCACTTGAAGTGTCTAGTGTAGCTTAAGAAATGAATTTTAGGGGCTAGAATTGTGGCTCAGTGGTAGAGCACTTGCCTGGCATGTGTGAGGCCCTGGGTTTGATCCACAGCACTGCACATAAATATAGAAATAAAATAAAAAGATCCATTTACAACTAAAAAAATTTTTTTAAATGAAGGAATTTTAGCCTAACCCAAGCCTAACCGAGGTTCAGGGAAGTGAGGAGGCTTAGGGTGGCTCCCAGAAGTCAGCTGAGAGCCCATTTCCTCAGAATCATGCCCGTGGGCTCTTTGTCCTTCAGTACCTTCATGCTGTAGAAAATCTGTGCATGTTGGTGATCTGACTTGGGGGATCAGAGCTGGGTGAACCCACAGAACATAGGCTTGCTTATGACCTGGACAGTCCTGAAGACTTGCAGAGGAGGTATGCAGGTGGAGGTGTGGGGAGCTGTAGGCAGGACTGGCTGAGGTTTTTATAGGTTACAGGCTGGGATGCTCCAGGATAGAAACCTCCATTCCCCAGGGGCTGAGCAGCCGCCAGAAGGGCCTGAAGGTGGCTGTGCTGCAGAAGAATTCTGTCATCAGAATTGATGAGGCCTTGGGTTAGCTCTTCCCTGACCTCCCTTCTCCCCGAAAGTAGTCTTCTCCTACTGTGCCACCCAACAGATGGGAACAGTTGGGTGGTAGAGTGCCATCCTGGGTACAAGCAGGTGTTCTAGGGCCTCAGACAGGTTATTGCTCCCTTCCCTCCACAGGGGGAGCATTGTAGAGATGGAGCCAGATCCCATTTGGGAAGCTTCAGAGGCGACCTGAGGGGGACTGGGGATCAGAAACATTCTGGGAAGTACCCACCTTCATCCTGCAGAGAAGGCTGTGCCCCCTCAGCTTTGGCCCTCAATAGGCCACCAGGAGCCTCAACCTCCCCTCCAGTCAGTGGAGTAGGAGATTCCCTTCCTCCTGGACAAGGGATGGGGAATGTAGGGTTCATCACTGCTGTGCACCTTGAGGGTGCCCATGTGTCTCTGGGCCCGTCCCTGGGAGCAACTCTTCCTGGAGCCCCGAAGTTAGAGCAAGAAATAAAAATAAATGCTGAGAGAGAGAGAGATAGGCAGTGCCTTGGTCAAAGCACCAAGTCCTGACCATGGGTAGATCCTCAGCTGAGCACCGTGGACTTGCCTCCCTCAGCCGGAGCCTGCTCCCTGCTCATGGCCCAGTTTACCTCAGCTCCTGCTAGAGCCAGGATCACTGGCAGCAGAGGAGGACCTGGACTAACCAGTGCATTGCTGACCCTTGGATCTGGGCATTTTTGAGCCTTTCCCCCTGTCCATGCCTGTAAAGGGGATCAGAACCACTGAGGGCCCTTGCTGAGACAGGCCAGGGCTGCAGAGTCGCTGTCCCTCCCAGCATGCACTCCTGAGCTATTGGCCTTGAGCTCTGCCCCTCCCACCTTGGGAGATGCCAGCCAGGCGGGGGACACGGCCATCTGGAGCTCAGTGTTCAGCCAGTCTTCCCCTTGGCCTGCTGGGGCCTCACTGGCCTTAGATCCAGAGGCCAGGAGCACAGGCTGCAGGCCAGCAGCTTGTCACTTGCCAAGGACTTCACGGCATGCGGGCACTTCCTGGTAGCAGGCTGGGCACCCTGCCTGAGGTACAGAGCAGAAAGCCTGCTGAAGAGGGGGACGGGGAGACAGTGCAGTCCTGGTGTCCAGAGGCTTCAGCTTGGGTGATGTAGCACGGGCCTTCTAGGTGCCTCCACATGTCTTGAGCAGAGCAGAACTTGAGCTTAGCCATGTGAAACACTGTGCTTGGTTTCCTTGGCTTCCTGCCAGGGACTCTGCAGGTGGGGCTGAAGAGCATGTGTAGGAGTTTGCACACTCACCCTCCTCACCTGTTTGTACCTTAACTTGGTCTCTGGCATGTGCTGATGGCTTGGAGCTGGGTGAGGCTGCAGATCTCTGTGCCCATCTCTTCTTGGGCTCTGTGCCCATCTCTTCTTGGGCCCTCTCCCCTACCAGAGAGGAGACCATCACCACCGTGGTGAAGAGTCCCCGTGGCCCACGACGGTCCCCCAGCAAGTCCCCCTCCCGCTCGCCTTCCCACCGCTCCACCAGCCCACAGAGGCCAGTTCTGTTGGCCCCTGACCTGCTGTTCCTGCCGGGGTCCAGGCAGCCTCACAGGCCTGAGACAGAGCCAGGCCGGAAGCCCACTGTGCCCACACTGTACGTGACGGAGGCTGAGGCCCCCTCCGGAGCCCTGCCAGGGGGCACAGGGCCCCAGCCCAAATGGCTGGAGGTTGAAGAGACTGTTGAAGTCCGAGTGAAGAAGTCGGGTCCTCAGGCTGTGTCTCCCGCCAGGGAGGTGCCCAGAGGCATGGGGGCACTGCTCTTCACACTGCCTGGTGGGACGCCAGGTGGGGACCCCAACGCCAACAACTCCAACAACAAGCAGCTGGACCAGGAGCCCCATGCCCAGGGCCCAGCTGTGGTCCGCATTGGGGAGCCCCTCGTCTTCCATGTGGATGCTGGGGGCAGTGTGGACTGGGCTGCTTCCGGAGCAGTCAGCCCTGAGCCAGAGGAGACTGGGGCTTCCCTCAGGGACAGCAGCACTGAGTGGGCAGGAGTAGAGGGTGATGGGGAGAGCCCTTTTGTGGTGGAGGAGCCCCAGGACACGGATGGCCTTTGCAGCCGTGACCCCAAGATCCTCACACACAACGGTCGTGTGCTGACCCTGGCTGACCTGGAAGATTACGTACCCCAGGCAGGGGAGACCTTTGGCTGCCGTGGCCCAGCAAGCAGCACCTCCGACGACATGCCCTGTGAGGTCTCCGTGCTCCAGAGAGAGATCAGTGAGCCCACTGTGGGGCAGCCCATCCTGCTCAACGTGGGGCGCCCACCCAGACATGTGGGTCCACCTGGCTTCTTCAGGACAGGATCCCAGGTCCACAGCCCTGAGGACCTGTCCTTCCACATGCGAGGGGCCCGAGCTGGGCCTGTGGGCAGCGCTCCTTGGACCTCCTCCTGCACCCGGGTCCAGCACTCTACAGACGGCAGGCAGAGCAGCTTCAAGACGGAGGTTTCCACCCAGATGGTCAGCTTGGGGACTGTGGGAGAGACTGTCACTCTGCATATTCGCCCAGATGGAGATGAGGCCCCTGGCCCCTCCCAGGGCTGAGGCCACATACCCTGGCAAGACAGGGAGGCCAGGGCACTCTTACTGTGCCATCCTTGCAGCATGGGGCCTGCACCCTGCTGGGCAGCAGCACCTGCTCAGGAACCCCAGCTCACCTCAGTCACCTGTGCTCAATGCGCTGCTCTTCTGAGCTCGGGGCTCAGCCTGCCATGCCCTCTGTCCTGGGCCCTTCCTACCTCACTGGACTTTGGTCCTCAACAAAGAGGACCGCAGTGCCTACAATGCTGGATGCACTGAAGTCCTTCAAGAGAGCCCTGGCCAGGGGCAGCTCAGAGACCAAGCTCTGGGTTGTCCCTTCTGGCCTGCAGGAGCCTCCAGGCTCTGGACACAGATGTGGACTTGGGCCTGTGTCCTGCTCCCACTGGGCACAGCCTTGCCTGTCCCCAGGCTAGGGATGGGACCCAGACCCCCAAAGCCACACCCAGGGCCAAGTGGCCACCAGCGGCTCTGCAGGGTGGACACAGGGTCTGTGTTGGGAAGTGCACCTGTATTCTGGCTGATAGAGCAATAAACCAGTCTGCGCCTCCTCTCTGCTCCTCTCGCTCTCGCACTCAGTACCCCGGGATCCCCTCCACCCATAGCCCTGGTTGGGCCTAGACCAACTTCCCTTGTTCCTTCACTCCGAGGTCAAGCTGGGAGCCACATGGGTGCCCTGTATTGGCTCCTGTGTGCCCAGATGGGCTGTGGCAGCACATGGGCCTGTCTTATTCCCAGGCAGGGGCTGTGGGGCTGGTCCTGTGGACACATGATATGACCAGAATCACCCATAATTGTCCCTCTGGCCCACCAGGAGCAGAGCAGGCTTTCCTCTACCTGGCAGCTGAGGCTAGTGTCAGGACAGATGTGGTGTGGGGGTGTGATATGGTGGTCCCAAGTTCTCGGCATCTAGAGGTTTACCCCTTTGTCCCCAGCTAAGGTGACCCAGGACAACCTAGCATTTGTCAGAGGGGTGGGAACCACTCTCTGCTAAGCTCCAACCCTGAGGCTTTCCAGGGATCCACTGACCTCTTGGATGGGGAAGGGGAGGAAGGGGAGGGTGGGTTCCTGACCCCGCAGAGGGCATCCTGGAGCTGCCTCTCCATCTTGGGTGCCCCTCCTGGGCAGGGGCTCAGGAGGGCTGGGGAAGGCTCTGGGCAGGGACCTTCTGGGGATGGGAGTGGTCAGCATCCTCAGGCTGCAGATGGTTGGCAGGTGGGAAGGGCAGGGGCCATGCCTGGCAGGGGCCTGGGGAGTCCTTCAGGGATAGGTGGAAGGGGCCAGGGAAGGGTAGCATGGCCTGGACTAGCTGTAAGTGGAGGGTGGATGGTTACTATGCAGATGGAGTTGGGTAAGGATAGGGCAGTGGGTCTGTCCCCAGGAGGGGGGCCAATGGCTCTAGCCACCTGGACACCATCCCCATGATTCCCTGGACCTTGACATGGTATCAGGCTGCGCCCAGGTTTAGAGCTGGGGTTCAGAGTCTGCCTTGCAGGACAGCCAGCCTTGGGATGAAGTGTGTGCTGGGATTTGGGGCACATGAAGGGTGAAGAGTGGGTTCGCGGTCCCCTGGCCCAGGAGGAGGAGGAGTTCTCCATGGGGCACCTGGGTGAGGACAGGCCTGAGCTCCAGAGGAGGAAGTAGCTGTCCCCAATGTGGGTTCTGGGCTTCTCTCTCTGTGCCAAGCCTCCAGCCCTCACAGCCTCCTGAGCAGGTGGGTGAGTGAAGCAGGTGGGAGGGGCCATCTGGGGGTCAGCCCACTGGGCTGTCTCTGACAGGGACTGGTCTCTGGAGGCCCCTACCTGGGGTCAGGCCACACCAGACCCTGGGCCTTACTATCTGCTGCTGACCCACCTCTTCATAGGTGTTACCCAGGAGGGCTCCGCCCAGCCCTCTCTTGGAGCCGACCAGGAAGTCCCATCTGTGCTGCAGAGACTGCTGGGCCCTGAGGCTCCAGGCCCTTCTGCAGGGGACTTTGCCAGCCCCACCCCTGGCCCCAGGGAACCACTGGCATTTCAGGAGGCTGGCCCCCAGGCCCCAGAAGCTTCGGGCACACCTGGTAAGCCCTGCAGAGAACTGGCTGCAAGGACACATCCTGTGCTGACCCTGTCCTGGCCAAGGAATGTCCTCGGGCTCTGAATTTGCACATGGCCACCCCAGCGTCCTCAGCATGGTGTCAGTTAGGTGCAGGTCTGGCCCAGTGTCCCTCTCAGGACCAAGAGTAAGGCAGCTTCGTCTTGTCTGTCACCACCACCAGCTGTGACAGATTGGTGCCCACAGGGGATGGAAAGGCAAAGGCTAGGGATGGCATCTCTGTGGGAGGCTGCTGGATCAGAGTGGCCACAGAGTTCTGGTGTCCAGGAATGAGGTGATGGAGCAAACCCCTGGTGTTGCTTGGCCTGCCTTGGTGCTGGTGTTCACTTTCCCTGCTGCTGCTTTGGGGAGCAAGCCGAGCCCCTTCCCATCCTGGGCTCCCTTTCCCTCCACTCATTCCCTGTGTCCTGCTTGAAAATGGAGGGGTTCCCCTAAGTTCAGCCTCCATCCAGCCCTGTCCTTGGAGGCCCAGCACATTGCCCCTCCCTGCCCACCCCAGTGCTGGCTCCAGCCTGAGATGTCTCAGTTCACCTGCAGCCAGCCTCGGGGCCCTGGAGAGCCTCCCCAAGGGCACCACCACCTGGTCACCCTAAGCCCTACTTTTCTAGCCAGTCTGTTAGGCTCTCCTCTCTTCTGTCCCTGGCCACTGATAGAGTGGGCCTTGTCTGTGTGCTGTGGCCACAATACAGCTTCTAGTGCTGGGTGACGTCACCTGCAGTCTCTCCTGCCCGTAGGAAGCTGCCAGACCCTATGGCACCCATAGCGTGGGATATAGCCACTTTCCTGGGTCACTGACCTATGCTGTCAGAATGTTCCCTGGATGGCAGCCTAGCTGCTGGGCAGGGACACTGAAGTGGGTGTCCCTGGTGGGGCAGGTGCCTGCAGAATGGACCCCAGCCAGCATGCACATGCTGAGCCATGGGCTGAACCTGGGCTTTGGGGACAATCTCACCCATGGCCCCCAGGTCCCTGCAAGCAGTGGTCTTGCTGAGCATACACACACCCTGGCCTGGTGATGTGGGGGACTGTTGGGCAGTGCAGGGCCGAGGAGGGTCCCTTAAGCCCCAGCCCAGCTCTGTCTCACGAGGCTCCTCATCTCCCAGCAGCTGAGACCCCAGAGGTGCCACAACCTCTCATCCGGGAAGTCCTGGAGCAGGAGACGGTGACTGGTTCTGGGGCCCAGGGACGGACCATCCCCATCCGGTAACCTCCCCCAGCTAACTGAGTCATGAGATGGGGGCAGTCCTGCCAAGGACAGCTCATGGGTGGGCAGGTCCATCCGCTCTGGCCATGTGGCACGCAGAGGTAATGGGGTGGTCCTGTGGCCTCCTGTGCACTCCTTGACTGCCCCAGGCCAAGCCAGTAGGCAGGGAAGAAGGCCAACCTCAGGGCAGGAGGTGCAGGAAGCCCCCACAGCAAGGACCAGGGTCTTCCATCTGCACACCTCATCCCCCCGCTTGTCGGGAAAGCCTAGGACCCCATCTTGTCACCTCTAGCCAGCAGAAGCTCACCTAGCTCTGTGATTCCAGGGTGGAGGGTGCTGCCTGGCCAGGGGCAGGTGCCGGGCACATGCTCTGGGATGTCCACAGCCATGTAGTCACAGAGACCACACAAAGGACCTATGTGTACCAGCCCGTCGACACCAGTGCTACAAGTTCAAGTATGGGGGTCAGGGGTCAGGGGTCAGGGCATGATGTGAGGGTGGCCCTGCAGTGCCTGGGCTGGGGGCAGTTGCTTGGAGGGTGGAGGGGCCCTCTAGGTCCCCGCCTGCTTCAGCCCAGATTCCCCACCCCTTCTCTTAGGCCACAATGGGGTGGGGGCTGGAGCTCTCCTCCAGGAGAGGCAGGCACTACAGATCCGGTGTCTGCGGGACCCAGTCCTGGAGAGAGCCACTGGCCCCTAGCATGTTCTGCCTGCCTTGGCTTGACTGTCCTCCTGACTGCTGGGCCAGCTGAGGGCAAAGCAGGGAGACAGTGGTTGGATGGAAGGAAGAACTTCCCAGTTACCAGGGGGCCCTGTTGCCTGTTGCCCTGGGGTGTACTCAGAGCCTCACTGACCACATGTATGGTCTGTGCAGCCTGGGAATCCCTCCCCATGTCCCCCTTTCCACCTCGTCCCAGGGCCCCCAACCATGCAGGTGACCATTGAAGATGTGCAGGTCCAGGCGGGTGGTACGGCACAGTTTGAGGCTGTCATTGAGGGGCACCCACAGCCCACTGTGACATGGTACAAGGTAAGAGCTGGCCCAGGGAGGCAGGGTGGGGCCCTCAGAGGCTGGAGGCACCTGTGTGTGCATGTGTGTGCGAAAACCGCACCACACGATCCTAGCTGTGCGGCCCCTCCTGCAATCCCCAAGCCCATCATGGCTGGGCATGAGGCTGGACCTGGGGCCGACACACAGCAGGTGCCAGGGAAGGGCAGGTGGGCCTGATGCTGGGATGGGCTGATGGCGTCGTGGCCTGCTGGTGTTTCAGGACGGTGTCCAACTGGAGGACAGTGCCCGACTGAGCCAGCAGAAGGATGGCACCACTCACTGCCTGCTACTGAAGGATGTGGTCCAGCAAGATGCAGGTGTCTACACCTGTCTCGCACACAATGCTGCTGGCCAGGTGCTCTGCAAGGCGGAGCTGCTGGTCCATGGGGGTAAGCCGCAGAGCCTCCCAGGCCCAGGGCCGCTCGGTCTCCACATGGCATCCCCAGTCCCCACAGGGACCCCGGCTCAAGGTTCCCATGGGCCACAGGCCCAGGCCTAGGGAACAGCCTGCCAGCCCCACAGTACTGGGGACAAGGGCCAGGGCAGTGCCTTTGCCGTCCTAACTACCTTCTGTGCTGACCACAGGAGACAGTGAGCCAGATTCAGAAGAGCAGAGCCGTCGGAGGAAGCTGCACTCCTTCTACGAGGTCAAGGAGGAGATTGGCAGGTACACTCCAGCCCTTCTGGCCCCGGGGATGCCCAGGACCCGTGGCACAGCGTCACCATCCTGATCCCCCTCCCTCCTCCCCAGAGGCGTGTTTGGCTTTGTGAAAAGGGTACAGCACAAAGGAAATAAGGTATTCTGTGCTGCCAAGTTCATCCCCCTGCGGAGCAGAACTCGGGCCCAGGCGTACCAGGAGCGAGATATCCTGGCCACGCTCAGCCACCCGCTGGTCACTGGGCTGCTGGACCAGT
This sequence comes from Marmota monax, assembly GCF_021218885.2. Taxonomy (NCBI): domain Eukaryota; kingdom Metazoa; phylum Chordata; class Mammalia; order Rodentia; family Sciuridae; genus Marmota; species Marmota monax. The sequence continues at coordinate 11,066 of NW_026694163.1, forward strand.
TTGAGACCCGGAAGACCCTCATCCTCATTTTGGAACTGTATCCTTTCTTCTCCTGGCCCCTTGGGGTTTGAGGAGGGGTGCAGTGGCCACCAGGCTGGGGATTGGAGGAGTGAATGCTCCCTGGGGCTGGCAGGTCGTGACGGCCTCAGCCCACCTTCCTGTGGCCAATGCTGTGTGACAAGCAGCCCTGTTCCTGCCGCTCGTGATGGTGTTGGTCAGGGGGTTCTTTCTCTCTGAGGGTTGTCCATGGGGGTCACCAGGCAGGGTCAGTGGCTGAGCTGGTCCTGAGGGTCCAGATGTCCTCGGTGGAGATGGCCAGGGGTCTCCTCCCAGGGTGACCTCTCAGATGCAGGAGAGGAGTATCCTACACAGGTTACTCCAGGTCTTTGCCCACTGCCCATAGGTCCCTGACTGGGGTCTCAGTGTGGAGGGCCTTGTGGCTGGATCTGCTCCTGTGTTCTTGTCTCTCCCCTGAGGAGGGATTTGTACAGACAGGCCAGGTGCCCCCACCCTACCACTGCCCTGTGGCCTCAGTCCCCAGGCAGCCCCCCTCATCTGGGCTGGATGCCGTCTGGGGTTCCAGGGGCCCATGGCACCTCCCCTCAACCTGAGCACCAGTACCCCACCCCTGAGACCGCAGGAACCCTGTCCTGGCCACCTCCTGGTGGGTTCCAGCCTCAGCTGCTTTCCTTGACCAGGCCCCAGGTGCTCATCGGAGGAGCTGCTGGATCGCCTCTTCAAGAAGAGCGTGGTGACAGAAGCCGAGGTGACCCTGCACCTGCCTGCCACTGGCCTGAGCTGCATGCGGGTCCCAGCCCCACCCAGACACAGCTGCCCCAGATGTGGCCCAGGCCCCGCCTCTCTGGCTGCCCGGGCTCTGTGCCCAGCTGCATTGCCTGGCTTCCTGCACACCTTGCTTGTTCGTGGGGATTTCTCTGGCTTTGGCACTTAGGGCTCAGGATGCCACCTACCCTGTGGGCTTGTCCCAGGTGCTAGACTGGGGCACTCAAGCAGGATGAGTTAAGGTGGAGGGCCGGGGCCCTTCCCTGAGCACAGCCTTTGCCACAGGTCAAGGTCTACCTCCAGCAGTTGGTGGAGGGACTGCACTATCTGCACAGCCACGGGGTCCTCCACCTGGACATAAAGGTACTGTCCCTCGGGCCCCTCCAGAACCTGGGTGGGAGAGGGGAGCCCTGGGCCTGCAGGATAGGAAGGGACAGGCCTACCGTGTCCAGTTTCCTTGACAGGGCTTGCTGTCCTGCAGGGACTGGATGCACTGCTAATTGGCAGCTCATCCGTGGGCTCTGCTCTGACAGTCTGACTGGGGCTCCCCATGCCCCACATTGGCCTCATGGACCCTGAATGACTCCCTGAGGCCTGGAAACCCCAGGTAGCCCAACCCCCATAGACTCCCCCAATACTTTCTGACAGCCCCCCAATATCCTGATGGTGCATCCTGCTCGGGAAGACATTAAAATCTGCGACTTTGGCTTTGCCCAAAAAATCACCCCTTCAGAGCCACAGTACAGCAAGTACGGCTCTCCAGAGTTCGTGTCCCCCGAGATCATTGAGCAGACCCCTGTAAGCGAGGCTTCTGACATCTGGTGAGTGGTCAGGCTGAGTCAGGACTGTGACCCTCCTGGGACCATGCTGGGGAGTCATCTGGCAGCCCAGCAGCCAGCCAAAGGGTCCTCTCTGAGTCTCTGCCTCCTTCTGCACCCCTGGGATCCCCCATACCTCCTCCCACATACCCCTTGCCTGTGGCCAGTCCTGGGGTGACTCACAGTGGGTGGTTTTCTTTCTGCAGGGCCATGGGGGTCATCTCTTACCTCAGGTGAGCACAGCCTGTTCTTGGCAGCTGCCTCTTCAAAGCCAACCCTTCTGCAGAATCCTGAGGGCCACGTGTGCTGTTGGCCACACCCCAGACCAGAGACCCAAGAGCCCAGGGGCAGCTATCTTGGGAACAGGCGGTCAGCCAACCCTGATAAGAGGCTCCTGCCCACTGCTCTTCACAAACACCCCGTCATCACTAGGCAGAGCTGAGCTGACCCTGTAGGGTCTGTGGGATTTTTGTCCAGAGTCCACTCATAGTGGTCACTGCTGCCCTGAAGATACTGGTGGTACAGACTGATCCTTGACCTCTGCAGACTAAGACCTGTCCCCACCTCAGACATAGACTGGTGCCTATCTAGGCTCCCTGGACTCCTGTCCCAGTTGAGCCTGGATCCCTAGCTCAGGCTGAGGCCAAGTACCCACCCCAGGTTGAACCAGCACCCAGCCTTGGCATACATCCCTGCTTCAAGCTAGCCTGGGTCTCCTTTGTAAGTTCAGCCCTGTACCCTCCTCTGGCCATGAGAGCCTCAGGTTAAAGCAGGGCCCCCATGCAGGCTGACATTTCCTTGATCCCTGTCCCAGCCTGAGTGGGGACCCCAACCCTGGTCTGAGCCCAGACACCCTCTTAGGCTTTGCCTGGATTGGTGTTCCAAGCTGAGGCAGTATCTGGGGAACCTCAGATACTGCTGGGTGGGAGTGGTGCTAGAGTTGGTCCCCAGGGGCTTTGTTTGAGGGCAGGCTCTGCCTGTTTCCAGCCTGACCTGCTCCTCCCCGTTTGCGGGAGAGAGTGACCGTGCCACCCTGCTGAACGTGCTGGAGGGGCGGGTGTCCTGGAGCAGCCCCATGGCTGCCCACCTCAGTGAGGACGCCAAGGACTTCCTCAAGGCCACGCTGCAGAGGGCCCCAGGGTGAGTGCATGCCTCTCTTGCCTGCCCAGGGTGCAGCCAGCCCTGCCCAGGGCCAGCTGACTGCCTGGCTGACCTGGGCTCTGCTCTCCCTCCAGGGCCCGGCCCAGTGCCTCCCAGTGCCTCACCCACCCCTGGTTCCTGGTGAGTAGGCCCAGCCTGGCTCAACCCCAGGCCTGCAGGGAGGGACATCCAACCCAAGGGGGACGAGGGCCTGCCTGCATCAGCACATATGGTGGTGGCACCCAGGCCCCTGTGCCCCAGTTCAGAGGACACTTGTCCCTTCAGACAGGCTTGGGATCCTGAGACCCTCACAGGGGGTCAGGGCCTCCCCTACGACCTCTGGCCTTTGCCTTGCCCTGTCTGGGCAAAGTAAGAGGATGAGCCCATGAGACCCCAGGGCTGAGGGCAAGTCCACCTGCCCCTGCCCAGCTGGGCCTCCATCCCAGGAGGGGCCCCCATCAGGGCGCTGGGGTCTCTCCTCAATGTGGCTCCTCCCTCACACCCCAGAAATCCATGCCTGCGGAGGAGGCCCACTTCATAAACACCAAGCAGCTCAAGTTCCTCCTGGCCAGGAGCCGCTGGCAGGTGAGCTGTCCTCTGAAAGGGGGATGAGTGCGGGGGCAGAAACGCAAGCCCAAGCCCGCCTAGCACACTCCCAGGCCTGGCACCTCATCGGATCTCAGCCATGAGTGTGCCAGGTGCAGAGGAATACCGGTGGCCAGGCAGAAGCCAAGAGCCTGGTGCAGAGGTCCCCACTGCTCTGGGTCCCCTCCCTTTGGCCCACTGGGAACGTGGAGGGAGAGGGTCTGCTGGGTGCTGCGGCCCCACCCAGCGACTGCTCTGTGCTGCCCCCAGCGCTCCCTGATGAGCTACAAGTCCATCCTGGTGATGCGCTCCATCCCAGAGCTGCTGCGGGGCCCACCCGACAGCCCCTCCCTGGGAGTGGCCCGGCACCTGCGGGCAGAAGCCAGCGGCTCCTCCAGCTCCTCCTCCTCGGACAATGAGCTCGCTCCGTTTGCCAGGGCCAAGTCACTGCCATCCTCGCCCGTGACCCATTCCCCGCTGCTGCACCCACGGGGCTTCCTGCGGCCCTCTGCCAGCCTGCCGGAGGAGGCAGAGGCCCCACCAGCCTCACAGCAAAGCACAGGGCCCCTGGCAGCCCCCGGCTGCGTCCCCCGGCACAGCGTCATCAGCAGCCTGTTCTACCAGCAGGCAGGCGAGGGCCCTGAGCAAGGCGCCCTGGCCCCTGGAGGCCGCCGACACGCGGCCCGGAGGCGGCACCTGCTCAAGGGTGGGTACTTCGCCAGGGCCCTGCCTGGTCTGCGTGAGCCGCTGATGGAGCACCGCGTGCTGGAGGAGGAGGCTGCCAGGGAGGAGCAGGCCGCGCTGATAACCAAGACACCCTCCTTTGAGACGGCCCTGCGCCTGCCCAGCGCCAGTGCCCCTGAGACCCCCGGCCGTAGCCACTCGCTGGACCAAGACCCTCCAAGTGCCATCAGCCCCTTGAGTGAGGCCTGCAGTGAAGGACAGTGTCCTCCCACAGCCTCTACAGGGGAGGCTGGTGGAGAGAGAGACCAGAAGCCCCTGAAAGGGCCCAGTCTGTCTCCATCACCTGCTAGAGACTCAGGGCCTGCTCAGCAAGCGGGGTCGTCCAGGCTGGGGCAGGAGGCTCCTTATTGTCACCCTGAGCAGGGTTCTGCCCCCCAAAAGGGCTGTGGCCCACTGTCACCACAAACTCATGGCTCTTTGCCTCCAGGGTCTGTCAAGGAGATACTTCTGGAGCCCCCCTGCCCCGCCCAAACAAGCTCCCTGCCAGGCTCTAAGAAGGAGCCTGGCAGCATCTCTCGACCTGGGGGGCCTTGGACCAGCTCCTCCAGCTCCCTGGAACCAACCTGCCCCACAGGCATGGAGTCCAGCCCTTCCCTGGACACTGGCAGCCTGTCCCAGGAGTGTCTCCTTAAGTGTCCCCAGAATTACCAATGACAGGTACTTGGGATTCCAAAAAAGTCAAGATTGCGTTTTTTTCTCCTAGGGACAATTGGGTCAGTTCATCTGATATTAAGTGTATTACACTTTAATAAAATTTGCCATTTGGAATTCTGATAGGTGAATCTTGGGGTTTCCACTTGGAACGAGAGTGAACCAGTTAAAATAGATAAATTTTAACAAAACAAAGTCCACCAAAATCAGGATCTAATTGAACTGGGATTTCAAAAGGTTTTGGTAAAGGGTTTGTTTGCTAGACCTGTTCTCAATACTTGAAAAGAACCAAGTTGTTGGTCTTAAAGGATGTGTAAACATTTTTAAGGTTTATTCATGAATGGGTAAAAGGAATTAAGTTTTATTTTAAATCTGAGTTGGTCAAACGTTGAAGATTCACTTTTGCTTAAGTCAGAACAAAATTTGTACACTGAATTAGGTTTCTGAGTTTAGCATATTTAAATTTACATTTTAATAAACAGCAAATTAAAACTGCTAGTGACAGATAAAGTAGCACTTGTGTGGACTTTTTGGAAGATTACTTCATTATCTCCACTTTTTATTAAAAAGGAGGACTGGAAAGCTCCAAGCAAATTGGACAGAAATGGCCATTCTAATAGCACCTACCTAATAGAGGGGACTAGGTGAGCTCTGTCATGATCTATCAGGATCCCTTGAATGATGCGTGCCACAAAAATCAAAGCTCAATAAATGGTACCTTTTTTTCCTTGTTATTACCTGTACTGTTTCTGTTAATTTTATTATAACAATAAATACAAGCCAGCAATGCAATTCAGGAATATTATGTATTATACATTATATAATTTTGCACACAATATGTATTTATCCTACTAAAACTGGATCTGCTCAAACCAGGGCTCTCTAGATACCATCTGTGGAGCTACTCACAAATCTGCTTACCTTTACAAAATATCCCAGTGTGGGAAACTAGTGCATAAAAATTGATAAGGAGCTGCTCTAATAGTATGGTTTTCAGCAATAAAATATTCACAGAAAGTATGTAGTTCATGCAACATGTGTATACGCCTTACTTCAGTAAAACGGGCTGCAAAGACTGATCTTCCAGAGATTCCTCACATGTTTCTAGTGATAGCCTGCAATTCTAACTGTATGTATTCATGACTCTGTGGGTCTCAGTGGCATTTAAGTGGCATTTTTTAATGATTTTGTTTAAATGAATGACAGCGGAATGCATTACAATTCTTATTACATAGATACAGCACAATTTTTCATATCTCTGGTTAAATATAAAGTATGTTGACACCAATTCGTGTCTTCATACATGTACTTTGGATGATGATATCTATCACATTCTACCTTAAGTGGCATTTAACAAGAAACTTTCAGGGACTGGGATGTAGATATTTCAAGTATCACCATGGATTTTCACATCTACATAAAATTACTCAAATGAGTTATTAAGAGGGCAGCAATGGCAGTGGTCTACTCAGGGTAGCTTTTCATCTTTTGCCACTAAAACTGAACCATCCAGTACACAGCAACAAGCCACAGGGCTGTTTATTTTCAATTGATTAAGATTTAATGTAAATGAGTAATTTCATTTGAGCTCTAGCTTTGCATGGCCAGTGGGTACCATGTTAGAAAGCAGAGATAGAAGATGTTTCCATCATCACAAAAAGCTCTGATTGGTCAGCTCCTAAGATCTGGGGATCTATCAGATTATCAGTTTCAGAAATGTAAAGAACTACCTGTCTCTCTAAGAGAACACTTATTAGATTCTTGTAAAAGGAAGAAAGTACCACATGACCAGCAAATCATTTCTAGGAATATGCCCAAGAGAAATGAAAATATGCACCCAACAAACACTTGTACTTAAATGTTCACAGCAGCATTGTTCACACTGTCTGGAAGGCAGAAATAACTGATGAATGGGTCAACAATAGTGACCTTATCCTCACTGTAGAAAATTACTTGTCATTAAAAAGGAATGAAGCACTGATTCATGCTACAACATAGATGAACCTCATACATTGCGCCAATTAAGTCAGACACAAATACACACATATTGTATAATTCCATTTACATGAAGTGTCCAGAACAGGCAAATTCAGAGAGGCAGCAAGCAGATTAGTTGCTTGGAGCTGGAGGAAGGGGAAGAGTAACAGGGACTGCCTAATGGGTACAGGATCCTTGGTGGTGATGAGAATGTTTGGGAACCAGGATGAGATGACAGTTGCACAACACTGTGAATTTCCTGGAACTGTTCAGTTAAAAATGGTTCACCATGCGTCACATGAATTTCACCTCAATTTTAAAAAATCTGATCCTGATAACTGAATGTGTATGAAATAATAAAAAGAACAAGGAGGACCAAAGAAGAGAAAAACAGATAGAGGAGCCCTGGAAGGGCCAGGTACAAGTAGACCAGATGTCTAAAAGGAAGAGGGGTGGGAGGAATGCTTTTTAGGTAGAATGCTTTCTAGGTGGAATGAAGTAGCGCCGGTGCTGCTCCTGGAGACCACTTATAAGGCGGGACATTGAATCATTCTGGGTGGTCACAGCAGATACCTCTGGACGTGCCCATGTGCAGCTCACTTCTGCTGGGCCAGCCCACTTCTGTGTCTGTAGGAGCAAGGAGGCCTCTCCAGGCCCACTGTCCCTGCATACACGTCTTGGTCAGGATTAGCTCAGTCCCTCCACACACCTCCCTAGGGCAGGCATTTTATTAAGGAAGTTAAGAAAAAGAAGTATGAGGTTCCAGAAGAAGAATGCAGCCTGGGGCAGACTCAGAGACACCCCTAGAGACAGTTTGTGTCATGTGGGGCTCCAGCCTGGCTTTGCTGTGTCTGTACCCTCTCCAGGTGTGGGTCTGTCCCCCTCCAGCCCTAATGTTAGACTGTTCTGCTGGGTCTGTCCTTGCAGCCTCATCCACATAACCAATAATCTCCTATCTCAAAAATGAAAAGTAAAGCCCACCATAGGAAGCAATTGCACTTCTGGGCACATATCCAATGGAGATGAAGTGTGTGTGTGTGTGTGTGTGTGTGTGTGTGTGTGTTCAAGAGACACCTGCACTCCTGTATTTACAGCAGCACTGTTCACAACAGCCAAGATACACAATCCTCTGTGTGCCCACCAAGGAATGAATAACACTGAAAATGTGATGTCCAGACAGTGGAAGGAACACCATGCAGCCTTTAAAAAGGATGGAACCCTGACATCTTTGACCACATGGATGAACCTAGAGGACATTACAGTTGTCCTCAGTACTCACAGGGGACTGACTTCAGGATCCTGTAGATTCCAAACCTTAAGTATGGTCACAACCCTTATATATGATAGCATGCCATTTGTGTCTAACCTAAAATCTTTAAGTTATCTAGGATGACTTCTAGTACATAATAGAATGTAAATGCTATGTAAGTATTTGTTCTGCTGTATGGTTTAAGAAACCGTGACCAGGGCTGGGGTTGTAGCCCAGTAGTAGAACACCTGCCTAGCATGCGTGAGGCACTGGGTTTGACTCTCAGCACTGCATATAAATAACTAAAATAAAGATCCATTGACAACTAAAAAATATTAAAAAGAAATCATGACCTCCCCCCAAAAAAAGACTGTACCCCCCCCAGCTCCTGCGCACCAAAAAAAGACCACACATTTTTAGGGCAGACACAATTTTTAAAAAATGGTTTTTGATCTTAGATTGGTTGAACCTGCAGATGTGAAGGGCCAGCTGTACACAAGTGGAATACTACTCAGTCGTAGAAAAGAAGGGAATCCTCTTTTCCTGACATGGATGAACCTGGAGGACCTTATGCCAAATGAAAGAAGCCAGGCACAGAAGGACGGCTACCACATGGTCTCTCTTTTGGACTCTGCAGCTAAGCCATCCCTGATCCTCCAGCTGTGGAATGTAGAAGCCAAACTCCCAGAAGCTGAGCAGAATTGTGGCTATGGGGCTGGAGGGGATGGTGCCAGGGAGATGTTAAAATCCCCCTATGAAGAAAACACTGACCACTCACCTCCTCCCAACTTCTGGGTCCCCATGGGCTCTGACTTATAGTGTCATTTAGCTGACACCAATTCTCCAGAAAGACATCCGGCTGTGTTGAGCTTAGCATCTCCCCTTGGTGCCTCATCTGTCCTGTAGCAGTGATCCTGAGTTGCCTTGGTCCCCAGAAGCCTCTGTGTCCTGGGTATAACTCAGCAAGCCCTGGGCCACACAGCAAGGAGGCTCTCCCTGGCCCAGGAAGAGGTCCACAGCCACACTGATCATGCCTCTAGCCATGCCCCCTTCCCTACAGGTGCCTGCCATCTCACTGCCTGGCTGCAGCTACCCCTGCTCAGGTGGCTGGGATGCCAGGTCCCCCTGCTGCTCAGTCAGGCTCTGGAGGTTGGAGGTGGGAGCTGCTTCTCCTGGAGGGCTGCCCTTGGGCCCCAGGCCACCTCCCTGGGGCCTGGGCTCTGGCCTCACTCTCAGCCCAGGGCAGAACTCTTCCAGTTGGTGGACAGACTAATGCTGGTTTATGGGCATTTGCTGCCCACTGGAGGAAGACAGTCAGTGATGGTCAAGTGTGGGTCAGCTGGGGGATGAGGGATGGGTCAGCTGGAAGGTCAAGGATAGGTGAAATGGGGGGTCAGGATGAATCAGTTGGGTGTTCAAGGATGTCAGCTGGCAGGTCAGGATTGGTCGGGAGGACTGGTCATGTGGAAGGTCAGGTAGAAGGTTAGGATGGGTCAACTAGGAGATCAGGGATGGGTCAGCTGAGGGATCAGGTATTGGTCAACTGGAAGATGAGGGATGAGTCAGTGGTTAGTTAGTAGTTTGGGCTCAAGGAACCCCAAGGCCCCATCTGGACTCTACACTATCCTTCACGGAACACTGGGGATCGTAATAAGTCATAGGCCAGCTGGGCTGATGTTGAGAGCCATAGGCCTGAGGTAGGACTGGCCAGCATTACTGCCACTCACCTCAGGCTCTGGTTGATCCTCCCTGATCCTCCACTTTTCTTGTGGTCTTATCTAGACCATGGCCTCTCCCCAGAGCCAGGCTTCACCTGTGCCACTCACTTCTCCCAGCACCAGAATCACTGAGTCACATCCCATCCCTGCCTTCCCCAGCCCTTAAATAGCTTCACCACCTTCCTGCTCCTCAATTAAGTAAAATAGGCCAGTAAAATATGCCTGTTTTAATCTTCTTGGGTTTCTAAAACAAAATACTATAGGCTGGGTGATTTATAGACAACAGAATTTATTCTCAAGGTTCTGGAGGGCTGAAAGTCCAAGATCAAGTTGTTGACAGACATGGTGTCTGGTGTGACTCTCCTTCAGGGATGGCGCCACCTGCTGTGCCTTCCTGATGCAGGAAGTCCACTCAAGTCTCTTTTGAAGCACTTAGTCCAATTTCTGTTGCTATAACAAAATGGCACAGAGTAACTTATAAAGAATAATTTATGTAGCTCACAATTCTGGGCCATCCATACCATGGTACTGGCATCTACTTGGCATCTGGTGAGGACTTCCTGCTGCACCTTGACCTGGGGAGGGCCTCAGGTGGTCCCCCACAGGTGTGCCAGAGATAGCACACTTTGCAAACAAAGCCACACCCACCTCGACCCACTAGTGCCCTGGTGACAGCAGGGCCTTCCTGACTCTGTCCCTCCACAGACCACCAACACATGACCTTGGGGATTGAGTTTGCAATGCAGGAGACTTGAGGGCCACCTTCAAACCAGAACCAGCCCTGATGCCATCCCGAGGCTCCATCTCCAAGGCCCTGCCTCCTAACACCATATCTGTGGGGTTAGGCTTCAACACACAAATTTGGAGGGGACACAAACTTTCAAACCACAGCAGGGTCCTTGGCTCATTTTTGCCTTACTAGCTATTGCAGAAACCACCAGAATATCCTACTGGAGTCAACTCTGGACAGTCCAGATGCATGCATGCATTCCTCTCTACTTCAGCTGCTGCTGCCCTGTCTTGAATATTAACTGCACCGGCTGAAGGACAGCCTTCCACATCCCAGTCTCCTCCCTATGGCCATATCCTTTGGAAAAAGGGTCTTTGCAAGTGTAATAAAGTTAAAGAGTTTTAAACGAGGAGATCATCCTGGATCGTGAAGCCAACCATAAGTGTCTTTATAACAATGCCCAGAACAAGAGACATAGAAGAGGAAAAGCCCCATACATGGGTTTCTTGCCATTCCCACCACAGTCCCAGCAAGGATTTTTGCAGGCATAAACAAGCTTGTTGTAAAACTTCCTTCAGAGCTAAAACAACCTTGAAGAGGACAACAGAAGAGAGAAGACTCCCTCTGTGGATGTTATGGCTACAGAAGGTGCCATGTGTTTTATCTGTGGAGGACTCAGAGATCAGTGCAAAGGACACAACACCCAGAGGAGCTACAGTTCAGTACACACAGTGTGCACTGTGCTTGTAAAAGCAGGCAGACAGTCAGCAGGCGAAAGGCAGCCTTGTCAGCAAAAGGGACCAGAGCACTGGACATCACAAAGGGGAGAGATGAACTTATACAAATATCAACTCAAAGTGGACTGTGGACTTCAATGAAAAATGAAACTGCCAAAATTGTAGATAAAGAATACAGAAGAAAACTCTCAGAAGGCAGGGCTGGACAACATACTCCTAAATGTGACACGTAGCACATGATCCATAAGAGGAAGCACTGATCATTTGGATGTAATCAAAAGGAAAAAAAATGCTCTGCAAAAAAGGCCAGGTGAAGAAAAGAGCAGGCTTCCTGTAGACCAGATGAAGACACTTGCAAGTTGGACAGCTGGAAGCTTGGGCTCCAGGACATGTGAGGAACCTCCCCAGTTAAAAGAGTTAAAAAAACATACTTGGTTTTTGAACAGGCCAAGCCCTTTCATTTCCTCTTGCCTGACCACTCTGTTGACATGAAGATGGAAGAATTCCCTAGGGTGTGCTACACAGAGATAGGTAGAAGGGAGAGTGTGAGGGTCTCAGAGCAGAAATGGGTGAGGAGACCTAGGCACTGCATGCCCAGGAGGCAGGGAGCAGACAGGAAGCACTAAACGTGGATAAGTCAAGCATGTAGGAGGCACTTAGGCCCTGGGCATCCAGGTACACTCAAGGGAATAGCACACCTGGGGCATGCAGAGCTGCCATACAACCAGGGCAGACCGCCCCCCCCCCCCATGCAAGCCATTTTCCCTTTGGCATGGCCAGGGGAGCCTGCCCCCGAGTCACATCTGTGTGCCACGGGTGCAGTACCCTCCTGATCCTCATAACACACTGCCCACAGCAAAGGCTGACAGCAGACAGCAACAGCACCCAGGGACCCCTATGCTCAGTATCAGCGGCAGCACCTCCCCGGACACTTAAGTCCCTTTCCGCTTGCTTCTCATTTTGTGCTTTAAATCTGTTTAGTGACTTGTGCTATTTGGTCTTTTAAGGGGCCTGTGAGCCCTTTTGTGGCATGACCTGTGGCCTTGATGGGACTTCTACAGGTCTCTGGTACTGTGGAGTTTGGGGGCCACTCTAAGACCAG